>NC_057797.1:516961464-516986658 GCF_018294505.1 Triticum aestivum | reverse complement strand
AAAGCCTAACGGGCCGGGAGTCCTAGTCGGATACGACCCGTAGGTCGGTTCTTTTTTTTTTTTTTTATAATATTAACGCACAGAAGAAAAAAAGTAAAAAGAAATACTAAACGGACTCCAAAAATTCCGAAATAAATTTTCACGGGCTTCTAAAATCAAGCCGCACAAGGTGAACATTTATTTGGGACCTAAATGCAATTTTGAAAAACACACATTTTTCCTAAATTCAAATAAAACACCGAAAAACTCCGAAATAAAATCTTATTTGATTTTATTATTAAATCCTCAATATTTCTTTATTTTGGGAAAGTCATTTATTCCCTCTCTCATATTTTTGTAATAGAAATAATTGATGATAAAATAAATAAAATCAAATGATCCTATTCTCAAAATTTGAGAAAACTCAAATATGAAAATAACGAAATCCCCAACTCTCTCCGTGGGTCATTGAGTTGTGTAGAATTTCTAGGATCAACCAAAATGCAAAATAAAATATGGTATGCAGTGATGATCTAATGTATAACATTCCAAATTGGAAATTTGGGATGTTACAAACCTACCCCCCTTAAGATGAATCTCGCCCTCGAGATTCGGGTTGGCTAGAAAATAGGTGAGGGTGGTCCTTGAGCAAATCTTCCTCTCGTTCCCAGGTGGCTTCATCCTCCGTGTGGTGGCTCCACTGAACTTTGCAAAACTTGATAACCTTGCTGTGAGTGACTCGATTGGCAAACTCGAGAATCTTAACGGGTCTCTCCTCGTAGGTCAAATCGTTATCTAACTGAATTGTTTCCAAAGGCACTGTGTCTCTCAACGGTATGTCAGCCATCTCCGCGTGACATTTCTTTAACTGGGAAACGTGGAACACATCATGAACTCCTGACAATCCTTCGGGTAATTCCAACTTGTAGGCCACTTCTCCCATACGCTCTAAAACTCGATATGGTCCTACAAATCGTGGCGCTAACTTCCCTTTAACTCCAAAACGCTTTGTTCCCCAGAGTGGAAATACTCAAAGATAAGCTCTATCTCCGACTTCGTAAACTGTCTCCTTGCATTTAGAATCTGCATAACTTTTCTGTCTGGACTGGGCTACCTTGAGCCTATCGCGAATCAACTTCACCTTCTGTTCAGACTCTTTAATCAGCTCAGGTCCAAACAACTGGCGGTCTCCAACTTCGTCCCATGACAACGGTGTCCTGCACCTCCTTCCGTACAAGGCTTCGAGAGGGGCCATCTTTAAATTGGTTTAGTAACTGTTGTTGTAAGAGAACTCTGCATATGGCAAATTATCGTCCCAACTAGATCCATAATCTAGCGCACAAGCTCTCAGCATATCCTCCAAAATCTGATTGACTCTCTCGGTCCATCCATCTGTCTGTGGATGAAAAGCTGTACTGAATTCTAGCCTCGTACCCAAAGTTTCGTGCAACTGCTTCCAGAACTTTGAGGTAAACTGGTTCCTCTATCTGATACGACACTCCTTGGAACTCCATGCAGACATACGATCCTGGTCATGTATATCTTTGCCAACTTAACACTGGTGTAAGTGGTCTTTACTGGGATGAAATGAGCTACTTTCGTCAATCGATCAACTACACCTCAAATCGAGTCATAGCCTGAACGAGTCCTGGGCAATCCCGTGATAAAATCCATGCCTAGCTTATCCCACTTCCATACGGGTATCGGCAATGGTTGTAACAATCCTGCTAGCTTCTGATGCTCTGCCTTTACTCTCTGACATACATCACAAACTGCTACATACTCTGCAATATCCTTCTTCATTCCGGTCCACCAAAAAATATCCTTCAAATCCAAATACATCTTGGTATTTCCTGGGTGAATTGAATATGGTGAATCATGTGCCTCTTGCAAAATCAACTTCCTGATCTCGGGTCATTGGGCACGTAAACACGGTCTTCAAACCATAGGGTGTCGTGCTCATCCTCACGAAATCCTTTAGCTTTTCCTTTGCTCAGTTTCTCCTTTATAGCGGCAATCTCTTTGTCAGTCTTCTGAGCTTCTTTGATTCTATCCATCAAGGTTGACTGAATCTCCAATGTTGCTACATAGCCTCTCGGAACTATTTCCAAACATAGTTCACGAAGATTTTCTGCTAATTCCTTGGGTATTTCTCCCATCATTAACGTATTGACATGGCTCTTACGGCTTAATGCGTCAGCTACTACATTAGGCTTTCCGGGGTGATAATGCAATTTCATATCATAATCCTTGATGAGCTCCAACCATCTCCTTTGTCTGAGATTCAACTCCTTCTGTGTGAAAATGTACTTCAAACTCTTATGATCCGTGTACACCTCATAATGATTTCCAATGAGGAAATGCCTCCATGTTTTCAAAGCATGCACTACGCCTGCTAACTCCAAATCATGCGTAGCATAATTCAACTCATGAGGCTTCAGTTGTCTTGAGGCATATGAAACAACTCTCCTTCCTGCATAAGCACTGCTCCAAGTCCTCGACGTGAAGCGTCGCAATACACCTCATAATCGTTGGCCCGGTCTGGCAAAATCAACACTGGTGAGGTAACTAAGCGTTTCTTCAACTCTTGGAAACTAGCCTCACATTCCTCCGTCCATATGAACTTGGTATCTTTCTTTAACAACTCAGTCATAGGCTTCGCAATCTTTGAGAAATTCTCAATAAATCTCCGGTAGTATCCTGCGAGTCCAAGAAAACTCCGGATCTCTCCAACTGTTGTTGGGGCTTCCCACTTGGTCACGGTATCAACTTTAGTGGGATCAACTGCTATACCTTCTCCACATATAACGTGTCTGAGGAATCCTACTTCCTTCAACCAAAACTCACATTTGCTGAACTTGGCATATAATTGATGTTCTCTGAGTTTTCCAAGTACCAAACACAAATGCTCCTTATGCTCCTCTTCATTCTTCGAATAAACGAGGATATCATCAATGAACACTACGACGAACTTATCCAAGAACTCCATAAAGTCTTTGTTCATCATGTTCATAAAATATGCGGGTGCGTTAGTCAGACCAAATGACATAACGGTATACTCGTACAGCCCATACCTAGTGGTAAAAGCTGTCTTGGGAATATCCTATTCTCGAATCTTCAACTGGTGGTATCCTGATCGCAGATCGATCTTTGAAAATACCTTAGCTCCTTGCAATCGATCAAACAGATCATTAATCATTGGTAGTGGGTACTTGTTCTTGATCGTTACTTCATTCAATCCTCGATAATCAACAACCATCCTTAACGATCCATCCTTCTTTTCTACCAGAAGTACTAGCGATCCCCAAGGCGAAGAACTTGGGCAGATATATCCCTTATCCAGTAACTCCTTAATCTGCTTCTTAATTTCCACCAAATCCTTTGCTGGCATCCTATATGGTCTCTTTGATATGGGACCTGTGCCTGGCAATAGCTCAATCAAAAACTCAATATCTCTATCCGGTGGCATGCCTGACAATTCTTCTGGAAATACTTCAGGAAAATCCCTTACCACTGGTACTTCCTCCTGCACAACTCCTGTTAGGCAATTTACTTGAGTCCTCTTTGGCACATGCCGGGATACATACATGATCCTTCTCCCTTCTGGGGTGGTAAGAAAAATTGACTTACTAGCACATTCAATATTCCTGTCATACTTTGATAACCAATCCCTGCCTAATATCACATCCAATCCTTGGGATTCCAATACTATTAGGTCTGAGGGAAAAACATAGTTACCAATCCTTAATGGTAACCTATCACACCATAGACTAGCCACATACTCTGCTCCAGGCGAGGTTACTAACATGGGTGACCTAAGGGCTTGGGTTGATAGGTTATACTTATCCACAAATCCCCTTGAGATGTATGAATGCGATGCACCAGTATCAAAAAGAACAAGTGCAGTAAATGACTTAACCAAAAACTTACCTATTACTGCATCGAGCTGAGCTTCAACCTCCTCCACACTAACGTGGTTCACCTTCCCCTGTTGAAACGGTTCGGCTTCTTCCCAGAACTTCCATTGCTATTCTGGCCTTCAAGACATTCATTGGCATAATGTCCGGTCTTCTGACACTTAAAACAAGTGACTTGGCTCAGGTCCTTCTTGGTTGGGGTTGGTGGGTTGGTGCAATTCTGGCCGTTGCTTCCTCCATTGCCATTACCATTCTTGGTGCCATTGTGATTGTGCGAGCTACCTCCTCCATGGGTATGGTGAAAATGTCCTCCCGGTCTAGGGGTAAAACGTGGCTTCTGCTGAGCTCCTGAATTGTACTTTCCTTGTCCATACTTCCTCTTGCGATTTTCAATTTGCTGCTGCTTCCCTTCAATCATAAGAGCACGATCTACCAACTCCTGATAGTTGTTGAAAGTGGCTACCATCAACTGCATGCTCAACTCATCATTCAGTCCTTCCAGAAACTTCTCCTGCTTAGCTGCATCCGTAGCAACGTCATCTGGGCATAACGTGCTAACTTGCCAAAGTCCTCCACATATTGGCCAACTATCCGTCCTCCTTGGCGCAAGTTGCGAAACTCACGCTTCTTCATGGCCATAGCTCCTGCTGAAACATGTGCAGTACGAAAAGCCTGCTGAAACTGGTCCCATGTGACAGTGTTGACTGGGAAAGCGGCTGTGAAATTCTCCCACCATGATGCTGCGGGTCCTTCTAACTGATGTGCGGCAAACTTCACCTTCTCCGCATCTATGCATCCTACTGTGGTCAACTCCCTAGTTGTCTTGCGGAGCCAATCATCTGCTACTATCGGCTCGGTGCTACTGGAAAACACCGGCGGATTCAGCCTAAGAAAACGGGCTAAGTGGTCAACAGGTGGTGGTGGTGGTGGAGGGTTGTTGTTGTTGTTCCCCTGATTCTGATTCTGGACTAGCAACTGCATCAATGTGTTCTGCTGCTGGATCAACTGGGTGAGCTCCGGTGGAAAGGCAAATCCGGGGTCATGTCTCGGAGGCATCTGAGGGTTTAGAAAAGATGAGATGTAAGAATAGAGGGTGTCTAAAGAGAAAACACTACCCATATGCACATGAGGCAAAAGCAAACAATTCACTTCATTCAATCAAACAAGGGCATACAATCGATCTATCTATCGCAAAAGTGCTTGGACTACTATATTTACATGGTGGACTACTACTACTGATGAGGTGGTCAACTAGAAATATTTTTTGGTTGCAGACTCCATGATATCCGCTCTAGCTTCATCAACATAGTCATCATCGCTACTATCTGGTTCCGAGTCGGTGCCGTCGATGATGATGTAGTCTTCCGGGCTAATCTCCTTGGGTTCTTCGTCTTCATCTACTGGTGTAGGGCCTCCCATAAATATTCCAATCTTCTTGATCAGGTCGTCATTCTTCTCCACCAATACTTCAATTTCCTCTTCATAATCTTCACGTGTAGCCTTGTGTTCTTCCTCCAGTTCCTTGATTCTAGTCTTAGCCTTCTTCAGATCTATCATGTCGGCGCACATCTGGTTCTCCTGTCGTCGAATGTGCTGGTTTAAATCCTGGATAAAAGCTGCGATTGATCTATCCTTCCTGGTGCTGATCATCTCCCAGTGTTCATCTCGGCGCCCACAAATCTGGTAGATAGTATCCTTGAGATCATTGTGGTAGACTTCTCCAATGCGTCCCATCACGATGTGAGCTGCCATGCTCTTTCCTAGAATCCAAGTTGGTGCATCAAAAGAAAACTCTATGGGCTCAGTGACTGGCATGAACGTCCTTCCTGGAACTTGAACTTGAATCATCCAGCGCTCTTCTTCAGGTAAAGTGGCGTTGTAGGTTCCTGTGAAGCTTGGTACTCCTATATTCAGGTATCTAGTGACTTCCTTCAAGTGTCGTCCAAAGGGTGTATCTTCATCCGGTTGCGTAAACTTGTTCCTTGCATCCGCCATCCTAAAGAGTAGAAAAGATTAGAAGTCAGAAGAGAAGAGAATGGATAGTGATCTAGGTCTTTTAGCTTAGTGGTCGTGTCCTATAGTCAGCGTGTGCTCTGATACCATCTCTGTAGCGACCAGACCTCAAATAGTCTGATCTCTGTGCTCCGGAGTCATCCCTGGATCAGTAATGCTGACACCACACAGTACTCAGAGGATTTATAGCAGAGTAGCAATCACACACTTATTACATCGAGTGTCTCAAAAGAGAACTTATTACAATAAATATGGCTTAAGGCCATCTAATAACGATAACAGCGGAAGGCTTGGAAGATAAGTGAGTCCATCAACTCCAATGGCATCACTGAGTATAGAACCACGACCTAAAAACTCCTTAATCGTCGTCTGAAAAGTCTGCAACATTAACGTTGCAGCCCGAAACGGGTCAGCACATGGAATATGCTGGCAAGGTAACACATAGAGAGTAATGGAATGAAACAACTATACTATATGCATATTTGGCTGGTGGAAAGCTCTATGGTTACAGTTTTGCGTAAAGCCAATTTTTCCCTACTACAAAGGAATAAATTTATTTAACTATCATGGTAGTTGTTAAACATTGAGAATGGTTGACAGCATTCTCAATCCCAATTAAGCATCATCATTAAACAAACCCATAAAAATTTAATTTAGAGTAACATGTTGAGATTCACATGATAATCCAGGTACTAGATACTCAAGATGTCCATAGTCGGGGACACGGCTAACCATGATTAGTTTATTACACTCTGCAGAGGTTTGCGCACTTTTCCCCACAAGACTCGACCGCCTCCGTTTGGTTTCTTGCACTACATGGTGTTAGAGAAACGGATGACCAAGACATAGTCTTTCAGAAGCGCTAGCACCTTACGATCGGGTAGACCGTACCACCTACATCCCCTACATATGCTAGTCTACCACTATAAGAGTTCGCACGACTTAGTCAACTATGCTAGAGCCCATAATAGCTTGTGGCTGCACACGGAAGTTTCTAGTATGAATAGTCTCATGATCCCTTTGAGCCTGGGTGGCGGTCCAAAAGAAAACAGGCAAGTCCTGGAATACCCAGGTGCCTCAATCCACCCAGATGTGTGTTTAAGTTGCCACCTTAGATAAACCATTAATTAAAAAAACTCACATCTATCATGGATATCACTCACCCAATCCACGTCTACTAGCATAGCATGGCATAATAAGCAAACGTAGAAGCAACTCCCAAAGGTTTGATAATAAACATGTAATAGGTACTACCTCAACTACTTCCCATCCCACAATTTAATTAGATCCTAATCATGCAATGTGTGAGGATTGATCTAATGCAATAAAACTGGGTAGTAGAAAAGGTATGATCAAAGTGTTACTTGCCTTGCTGATGATCCGCGAAACCTAGAGATTCGAAGTAACAAGCGGCGCACTCCGGGTATTCTATCACAGACAAACAAACAAGCATACAGTAAGTACTCATCTAATGCACAAGTAAAATTAAAATAAGAGATCTAACCAGAAGGTTCGACTTAAGAACTCCGGTTGGCAAAAGAATCAAATCGAACGAAGCAACAAAAGTCAAACGGCGAAAGAAAACAACTTCGTTCTACAAATCTGGATCTAGGGCAAATTTTACAGTAGCAAAATCTTGTTTAAGTTGGTTAAACGGATAGAGGGTTTCGAGACGAAACTCTAGGCGCTTGAATCGCCTGATTCTGATAAACGAGCGAAAAGTATACTAAAACGAAAATCGGATCAGGAATCGCGATCAGAAAAATCGCGGATTTAATCCGAGAGAAAGAAAAAACGACGAATGTTCGTTAGAACGAACGAACGGACGAACGCTCGCTATTTAAATAAACCAGAAAAACCGATCTATTTAAAAAAACCGAAATTAAAAAAACCGATGGAAAAATCCGACGAAAACCGATCTATATTTAATAAAAACCGATGGCACGGAAGTCGAGGAGCGGCGAACCTCGGCGGCGGCTGGCGGCGGGGCTGGGGCTGGGGCTGGAGCTAGGGTTCGGCCGGGGTGGGCTGGCTTATAAAGCCTAACAGACCGGGAGTCCTTGTCGGACACGGCTCGTAGGTCGGTTCGTTTTTTTAATATTAACACGCAGAAGAAAAAAAGTAAAAAGAAATACTAAACGGACTCCAAAAATTCCGAAATAAATTTTCACGGGCTTCTAAAATCAAGCCGCACAAGGTGAACATTTATTTGGGACCTAAATGCAATTTTGAAAAACGCACATTTTTCCTAAATTCAAATAAAACACCGAAAAACTCCGAAATTAAATCTTATTTGATTTTATTATTAAATCCTCAATATTTCTTTATTTTGGGAAAGTCATTTTATTCCCTCTCTCATATTTTTGTAATAGAAATAATTGATGATAAAATAAATAAAATCAAATGATCCTATTCTCAAAATTTGAGAAAACTCAAATATGAAAATAATAAAATCCCCAACTCTCTCCGTGGGTCATTGAGTTGCGTTGAATTTCTAGGATCAACCAAAATGCAAAATAAAATATGGTATGCAGTGATGATCTAATGTATAACATTCCAAATTGGAAATTTGGGATGTTACACTCCTGATAGTTGTTGAAGGTTGCTACCATCAACTGCATGCTCAACTCATCATTTAGTCCTTCTAGAAACTTCTCCTGCTTCGCTGCATCCGTAGCAACATCATCTGGGGCATAACATGCTAACTTACTAAAGTCCTTCACATACTGGCCAACTGTCCGTCCTCCTTGGCGCAAGTTGCGAAACTCACGCTTCTTCATGGCCATAGCTCCTGCTGAAACATGGGCAGTACAAAAGGCCTGCTGAAACTGGTCCCATGTGACAGTGTCGACAGGGAAAGTGGCTGTGAAATTCTCCCACCATGATGTTGCGGGTCCTTCAAGCTGATGTGTGGCAAACTTCACCTTCTCCGCATCCGTGCATCCTGCTGTGGTCAACTCTCTAGTTGTCTTGCGGAGCCAATCATCTGCTACTATCGGCTCGGTGCTACTGGAAAACACCGGCGGATTCAGCCTAAGAAAATGCGCTAAGTGATCAACATGTGGTGGTGGTGGGTTGTTGTTGTTCCCCTGATTCTGATTCTGGACTAGCAACTGCATCAATGTGTTCTGCTGCTGGATCAACTGGGTGAGCTCTGGTGGAAAGGCAAATCCGGGGTCACGTCTTGGAGGCATCTGAGGGTTTAAAAAAGATGAGATGTAAGAATAGAGGGGGTCTAAAGACAAAACACTACCCATATGCACATGAGGCAAAAGCAAACAATTCACTTCATTCAATCAAGCAAGGGCATACAATCGATCTAACTATCGCAAAAGTGCTTGGACTACTATATTTACATGGGGGACTACTACTACTTATGAGGTGGTCTACTAGAAATATTCTTCGGTTGCACACTCCATGATATCTGCTCCAGCTTCATCAACATAATCATCATCGCTATCGTCTGGATCCGAATCGGTGTCGTCGATGATGATGTAGTCTTCCGGGCGAATCTCCTTGGGTTCTTCGTCTTCATCTACTGGTGTAGGGTCTCCCATAAATATCCCGATCTTCTTTGTTAGGTCGGCATTCTTATCCAACAATACTTCAATTTCCTCTTCATAATCTTCACGTATAGCCTTGAGTTCTTCCTCCAGTTCCTTGATTCTTGTCTTAGCCTTCTTCAGATCTATCATGTCGGCGCACATCTGGTTTTTCTGTCGTCGAATGTGCTGGTTTAACTCCTGGATAAAAGCTGCAATTGATCTATCCTTCCGGGTGCTAATCATCTCCTAGTGCTCATCTCGGCGCCCACAAATCTGGTAGATAGTATCCTTGAGATCATCGCGGTAGACTTCTCCAATGCGTCCCATGGCAATGTGAGCTGCCATGCTCTTTCATAGACTCCAAGTTGGTGCATCAAAAGAAAACTCTACGGGCTCAGTGACTGTCATGAACGTTCTTCCTGGAACTTGAAATTGAATCATCCAGCGCTCTTCTTCAGGTAAAGCAGCGTTGTAGGTTCTGATGAAGCTTGGTACTCCTATGTTCAAGTATCTAGTGACTTCCATCAAGTGTCGTCCAAAGGGTGTATCTTCATCCGGTTGCGTGAACTTGTTCCTTGCATCCGCCATCCTAAAAGAGTAGAAAAGATGAGGAGTCATAAGAGAAGAGAGTGAATAGTGATCTAGGTCTTTAGCTTAGTGGTCGTGTCCTACAGTCAGCATGTGCTCTGATACCATCTCTGTAGCGACCATACCTCAAACAGTCTGATCTCTGTGCTCCGGTGTCATCCCTGGATCAGTAATGCTGACACCACACAGTACCCGAAGGATTTATAACAGAGTAGCAATCACACACTTATTACATCGAGTGTCTCCATAGAGAACTTATTACAATAAATATGGCTTAAGGCCATCTAATAACGATAACAGCGGAAGGCTTGGAAGATAAGTGAGTCCATCAACTCCAACGGCATCACTGAGTATAGAACCACGACCTAAAAACTCCTTAATCATCGTCTGAAAAGTCTGCAACATTAACGTTGCAGCCCGAAACGGGTCAGCACATGGAATATGCTGGCAAGGTAACACATAGAGAATAATGGAATGAAACAGCTATACTATATGCATATTTGGCTGGTGGAAAGCTCTATGGTTACAGTTTTGCGAAAAGCCAATTTTTCCCTACTTCAAAGGAATAAATTTAATTACTATCATGGTGGTTGTTAAACATTGAGAATGGTTGACAGCATTCTCAATCCCAATTAAGCATCATCATTAAACAAACCCATAAAAATTTAATTTAGAGTAACATGTTGAGATTCACATGATAATCCAGGTACTAGATACTCAAGATGTCCATAACAGGGGACACGGCTAATCATGATTAGTTTATTACAATCTGCAGAGGTTTGCGCACTTTTCCCCACAAGACTCGATCGCCTCCGTTTGGTTTCTCACACTACATGGTGTTTGAGAAACGGATGACCGAGACATAGTCTTTCAGAAGCGCTAGCACCTTACGATCGGGTAGACCGTACCACCTACATCCCCTACATCTGCTAGTCTACCACTGTAAGAGTTTGCACGACTTAGTCAACTATGCTAGAGCCCATAATAGCTTGTGGCTGCACACGGAAGTTTCTAGTATGAATAGTCTCATGATCCCTTTGAGCCTGGGTGGCGGTCCAAAAGAAAACAGGCAAGTCCTGGAATACCGAGGTGCCTCAATCCATCCAGATGTGTGTTTAAGTTGCCAACTTAGATAAACCATTAATTAACAATCTCACATCTGTCATGGATATCACTCACCCAATCCACGTCTACTAGCATAGCATGGCATAATAAGCAAACGTAGAAGTAACTCCCAAAGGTTTGATAATAAACAGGTAATAGGTACTACCTCAACTACTTCCCATCCCACAATTTAATTAGATCCTAATCATGTAATGTGTGAGGATTGATCTAATGCAATAAAACTGGGTAGTAGGAAAGGTATGATCAAAGTGTTACTTGCCTTGCTGATGATCTGAGAAATCTAGCGATTTGAAGTAACAAGCGGCGCACTCCGGGTACTCTATCGCAAACAAACAAACAAACAAGCATACAATAAGTACTCATCTAATGCACGGCTAAAACACAAATAAGAGATCTAACCAGAAGGTTCAACTTAAGAACTCTGGTTTGCAAAAAGAATCAAATCGAACGAAGCAACGAAAGTCAAACGGCGAAAGAAAACAACTTCGTTCTACTAATCTAGTTCTAGGGAAAATTTTACAGTAGCAAATACTTGTTTAAGTTGGTTAACCGGATAGAGGTTTCGAGACGAAACTCTAGGCGCTTGAATCGCCTGATTCCAATAAACGAGCGAAAAGTTATACTAAAAAGAAAATCGGATCAGGAATCGCGATCAGAAAAATCGCGGATTAAATCCGAGAAAAAGAAAAATGATGAACGTTCGTTAGAATAAACGAATGGACGAACGCTCGCTATTTAAATAAACCGGAAAAATGATCTATTTAAAAAACTGAATCTACAAAAATCGATGAAAAACCGACGGAAAAACCGAACGGTTTTTCGAAAAAAATAAAAAAACCGGCGCGGAAAACTAGGCGTCGGCGGACCTCGGGCGGCGTGCGGCGGCGGCGCGGCGGGGCGACAGCGGCGGCGGCTTGGGGCGGGGCTAGGGTTTGGCTGGGCCTCTACCCCGGCTTATATAGCCTAACGGGCTGGGAGTCCTAGTCGGACACGGCCCTAGGTCGATTCGTTGTTTTTTTTAAAAAATATTACGCGCAGAAAAAAATAAGAAGAAATATTGAACGGACTCCAAAAATTCTGAAATAAATTTTCACGGGCTTCTAAAATCAAGCCGCACAAGGTGTACATTTATTTGGGGCCTAAATGCAATTTTGAAAAACGCACATTTTTCCTAAATTCAAATAAAATAACGAAAAACTCCGAAATAAAATCTTATTTGATTTTATTATTAAATCCTCAATATTTCTTTATTTTGGGAAAGTCATTTTATTCCCTCTCTCATAATTTTTGTAATAGAAATAATTGATGATAAAATAAATAAAATCAAATGATCCTATTCTCAAAATTTGAGAAAACTCAAATATGAAAATAATGAATTCCCCAACTCTCTCCATGGGTCCTTGAGTTGCGTAGAAATTCTAGGATCAAAACCAATCGCAAATAAAATATGATATGCAATTATGATCTAATGTATAACATTCCAAATTGAAAATTTGGGATGTTACAATACATAAAAGAATTCAGAGAAGATTCAAATATTGTTCATAGATAAACTTGATTACAAACCCACAATTCATCGGTCTCAACAAACACACCGCAAAAAAAGATTACATCAAATAGATCTCCACAAGAGAGGGGGAGAACTTTGTATTGAGATCCAAAAAGAGAGAAGAAGCCATCTAGCTAAAAACTATGGACCCGTAGCTGTGAGGTAAACTACTCACACTTCATCGGAGAGGCTATGGTGTTGATGTAGAAGCCCTCCGTGATCGATGCCCCCTCCGGCGGAGCTCCGGAACAGGCGCCAAGATGGGATCTCATGGATACAGAAACTTACGGCGGTGGAATTAGGGTTTTGGCTCCGTATCTGATCGTTTGGAGGTACGTAGGTATATATAGGAGGAAGAAGTACGTCGGTGGAGCAACAGGGGGCCCACGAGGATGGAGGGCGCGCTTGGGGGGGGGGGGTAGGCGCGCATGACGGTGTCCTGGACTAGGGGGTACTCACCACGTCATCTCCCGCTCAGTTAGATTGGGCCGAGGACCCCCATGGCCGTATACTCATGGGCCAGTTCGGACAGCTGCTGCATACACGGAAGATTCCGGAAGACTTGGTGATTAAGACAAGACGCCTCCCCACCGGCATATTCGGCGAGGACTCTTGTTATCCTAGGCCTCTGGTGCATTATATAAACTGAGGCCAGGCTAGTCGATAGACGATATACAACAATCATACCATAGGCTAGCTTGTAGGGTTTTAGCCTCTACGATCTCGTGGTAGATCAACTCTTGTAATACTCATATCATCAATATCAATCAAGCAGGACGTAGGGTATTACCTCCATCAAGAGGGCCCGAACCTGGGTAAACATCGTGTCCCCTGCCTCCTGTTACCAGCGTCCTAAATGCACAGTTCGGGACCCCCTACCCGAGATCTGCCGGTTTTGACACCGACATTGGTGCTTTCATTGAGAGGGCCGCTGTGTGATCGGCAAAAGGATCGTGGCTCGTCTGCAGATTAACTGCGACGTTGACATCTTCGTCACCAGCTCGACTGGTCACCTTGACTTGACCGAGCACTGTGCCCTGCCTCCGATCGTCATGTTCGGACAAGGGCCTTCATCAACATCAACTCCGATCTCTATCAAGATCATGAAAGAATCATCCATGGAGCTCGGGGGCTCAATGTCAACATTGCCCTCGGGCGACCGTGCTGTTTTTCCGAACAGCGAACTTGTGTTCGCAGCCACCACCTCTTTGAGCATCGCCTTGACGATCCCTTTGGTGGAATTGTGTGGAATTAAGTCTACAACAACCATGCAAAATTTCATCGAGTTCCGATGGAGGAATCTCCGGCAATCTATGATATACCGGAGCCCTGTCAAATCTAGACGGGAATCTGGATGAGTTTAGGGCGTGGTCTCTAGAGCCCAGCTCTGAGGTCCTTTGGAAGATCCAACCGTTCATCTACTGCGTAATTCCCATATCTACCACCCCTCCAAATTTCAGCTCGATCCGACAATTCAAACTCCGGGAACCTTCCGATGAGTGGACCAATTTTTGGATTTGTTTTCTACGCGAATACGGATCCGACCCGAATTGATGTTTCTTTATGAACGTGATATTGGACAACCTTTTTAGAGGAGTTCTTTTCTAGGGTATTGTGCGTCGTTTTTAAACACGTGCCCGTAAAATTTTAAGCCTCCCCTGAGGTCATCTTCATCATCATGCTGGTGTTAAACCAGTTCGGCAATATTGCTCCAAGGCTGCTGACCTGCGCTAGACACGTCGTCACTTTGTTGAGCCGAGCTCAACTTCTTCGGATCATCATCTCGGCAAGCCGAACAAGAGTCCGGCATCGCGAAGGATAAATCATCACCAACATCGCCGCCCCACGGATTACACAAAGCGGGCATACCGGCATCGCCGCACGGTCACTTCATCAAGCCGGCATCGACCACGTCACGACCTGCATCGGCAGGGACGCACTATTGCTTCTTCAAGCTGGTGTCCATCCCGCCGACCTACTTCGACTCATCGGCTGACATCGAGGCTTCAACATCTCGGCTGGACCGGGGGCTTTGCCATCTCTTCATCAACCTACTCTGGAGACTTCGACGTCACTAGCCGACCAGCTCCGTCAGGTTAGCTGGACCGAGGGCTTTGCCTCGGCGAGCCAACCTTTGCCAGCATCGCCATACCGTCGCTTTATCGCCCATCAGGCAATGGGTGTGTGGATCGAGTCCCAATTTTTAGAATCACCTTTCTTCGGATTGCTACAACAAATAAACCAGGTGCTATTAATCCTAGTATTCTTTTTGCTTGTCTGGGTTCATTTTTTCCAAGGAATTATTACTCTGGTTTGTTCATCATATGTACACAGGTCTATCAAATGATGGCCACATTAACGACGGTCACATAGTGGTTCGGTCAGTTTCCGTATATGGTCCGGTGAACGCCGCATCCGGAATTCGGACCGACCTATGAATTCAGGCTTTGCCACACCTTTACCGCATCATGCCGACGCCCTGCAACGACATTGACTTCGGCGCCAGGCCATATTTCTTTTATTAAGCACTTTGCATAAATTATTTATTATGCAACTATTTTTTTTAATTATTATTATTACTATTATCTCCGGTTTGCACTATTTTTTGTGCATACGAGAATGATCCGGGTTGGGAAGTATTGTCAACTCGGCATACTGACATACCACGTCACCTCGGCTGGACGGGGGGCTTCGTCAACACTTCATTACCCCATGCCAGGGACTTCGGCATCACTCTGCCGGCCCGCATTGACCATGCTATGTCACCACTTCGGAGTGTCGAGCTCTTTGCTCCGCCACCTTGGGACCGGCTTGGGGGATGGAACCTTGTCCCGCATCAAGCTCGGGCCGCGTCATCAATACCAAACACATTAACCAGCTAAGTTGCCTTCATGCTCAAAGTTTTAATTTTTTAACTTGTGTTCGGTTCGACTAAGCATTATACCTTTTTGAAAAAAAAGTTGCTTGTAGAGAATCTTCTTGTCAAAACTTTGTTTGTGACACACAAATTCAAATACCCCGTTTACTTGGGGGCTCCCTTGATGGAGCTTTTCCTGATGCATATGATTATACTTGTACGGCTTCGTTCCTTGTTCGTGTATTACGCCACAATATGCACCATATTGACCTAAGCGATTTGCAAGCTGGGTTGCCTGGCTCCTGTGCTTACCCCTACATTCCCGATTGTTCGTCTAGGGAGTAAAGGGAGCACCTCTGCGATTGTCACGACCAGGTCATCCGAGCTCTGACCTCAGACTGGGTGAAGCTGAAAGCTAGCGCTCTTATTGTTTTCAATCATGGTCGGCACACAACAGAACTCATGAGTACAAAAAATCTATTGCACAAGTCTCATAGTAATAATGAGCACCGAAGAAAGGTATCGGTGGGGGTACTATTTTCTTCGAAGATGCTTCTTACACTTCGTTAGTAATATAGCATAAGTTCCCTGAGCGCGCTTTGTCTATTACAGCCTTATGGCCTGATTGCCTGGTCATCAGAAACACCATCGATACTCTCGACAGGCGGAGTACATGATACTTTTCAGCCCTTGGCCGAAGAGGGAGAAGCCGACGGTCGGTTAAGACGCGTTTAAAGTTCAGGTGGACACAAATATGATATAAGTACTTCGGTACATACAATCATTATACATAAAATTCTTACCCTAAGTCACTTGGGGGCTCTTAAAATTTATATATGAGCTGTAAATGTGTTTTCTTCTTGGTCGTTGTCAAAACGCGACAGAAGCACAATTTTTTCTTTCTCTTCCAATTTTCGGATTGGCACCAAACACTTGATCTTGTTCGGAAGTCATGTTTTTACTGACGTTTTTGGTTTTCCAAGCTTTTTGGCACTTTTAAACTATTTGTGTGTTTCCAGCACAACTCTCACAGTGCAATGCCGGACACTTTTATACATTCGGCAAAAACATTCTCGGATCTCACTATATATGCATTGGTTTCAAATTGTGTCTTCGGTCAATAGTTGGGTTGCCCGGCTCCTGCGCTTGCCTCCTACGTTTTGTTTTGTTCGGCTAGGTTTGCAAAGGGAGAACCACTGCGATTGTGCTTCCAGCTCACATGGTTAAGCACCTCAGTGGAGAAAGCTGAAAACTGACTGTCACAATAAGCGTAAACTAGTCAGCAATCCGATGACGTTGTTAAATGATGGGCCATTCATAACAATGGCCAAAGTGTTTATGGCTTGACCTCGACTGTCGCCGAACACTACCGGGGGCTATTAACTGGCCTCCCAAACTAAATCCTCGATATTTTGCTCTTACATTAGAGCTGAGGTTTCATGATCATGCTTAGCATGACAACCCAAAGAAAGGAACCGATAGAGGGACTATTTTCTTTGAAAGACATTTCTTATGTTAAACAGTAATATAACATATCTCTCTGCGTACCTTTGTTTATAAAACCGTATGGCCAGATTGCCTTGTTTGTCGTAAATCTTTGCCCTCATAAAGGCTTTATAAAGTAGGACAAACACTCCTCGGCTAGTAGCCGAGGAGGTGGAAGCCGATGGTCGGTCAACAAAGTTTTGTACAATGCGGATCCGAGCATTAAAGATGTAAAGTACTTGGATACATAGAGTCATTACACATAATTTGTGATTTTACTATGTATATTGATCCTTAATTCGGCCACCCGTGCCTGCATTAAGGCTCGGGGGCTACTGGGCTTCGGACTTATTATTTACAAATATTAAAGGGGCACATCGATCCCCTGATCTAGTGTTGCCACCCGACCAGTGTCTCGGGGGCTACTGCATTGCCTGTCCAATGCAGAAAATTTTAAGTGCAATACAGTTTCCGAGGATATTATGATCGTCAGGTTGGTCGGCCGCACCCAACCTGAGTCTCGAGGACTGAGCATGCCGCTTTTTTATCCCGAAGTATTCCGCCGAGCTAGGACTTGATCCTCAGACCGATTTTGCAAATCAACCTGAGTCTCAGCGGCTACTGGGATCAGTGGTCTTACATCATCCTTCAAGTGCATCTCGGGTTTTAAACCGATACACACGTTGAGGGTTACTGGCTATATATCTCGACAGAGAATAAATTGCACCAATCAAAAATATTGAAAAAAAATTGGCCCACAGTCGGGGTGGTGCACCACCTCGGAAGCAGTCCGGCATAAAGCTCGGGCACTAGTGGCTGGCTCCATAGAGGGCATTTCTATCATTAAGCTCGGCTAAACTCCTACAACTTTTTTGGACCAAGATGATCTATGACATCTTGGATAGAGTCCGGCGTTGGAGGTTGGACACAGTCTAGCGTTGGAGCTTGGATACATTTTGGTGTTAGAGCTCGGAAGCAGTCTGGCATTGGTGCTCGACTGCAAAAGATACCTCGAATGCAGTCCAACGTTAGAGCTCGGACGCAAGAGGACACTGCCTCCCGGGAACAACTTCAAACCCGAGGTGTGGCATAAAAATAACAAGGCATTGATAAAGGCCGGAAACTTAAAGGGGCTCCTCAGATACCCGACGTGTAAACTCATTGAATGCATTTCGGTGATCCTCAAGATCGAAGATGAGAAGATTTGTTGAACCAGTTTTCAAGACCGACAACCGAAGATGAAGAACAGTTCAGAATAATCGAGGAGCGTCCCTAACTTGAAGACCGGTTCAGGGGGCTACTGACGGTGTCCTGGACTAGGGGGTACTCACCACGTCATCTCCCGCTCAGTTTGATTGGGCCAAGGACCCCCATGGCCGTATACTCATGGGCCAGTTCGGATAGCTGCCGCATACACGGAAGATTCCACAAGACCTGGTGATCAAGACAAGGACTTCTCCCCACCGGCGTATTCGGCTAGGACTCTTGTTATCCTAGGCCTCTAGTGCATTATATAAACCGAGGCCAGGCTAGTCGATAGACGATATACAACAATCATACCATAGGCTAGCTTCTAGGGTTTTAGCCTCTACGATCTCGTGGTAGATCAACTCTTGTAATACTCATATCATCAATATCAATCAATCAGGACGTAGGATATTACCTCCATCAAGAGGGCCCGAACCTGGGTAAACATCGTGTCCCCTGCCTCCTGTTACCATCGATCCTAGACGCACAGTTCGGGACCCCCTACCCGAGATCTGCTAGTTTTGACACCGACAGCGCCCCCTACCTCGTGTCCTCCCTGTTGGTTGCTTGATGTAGGGTCCAAGTCTCCTGGATCATGTTCGGTGAGAAAATCACGTTCCCGAAGGTTTCATTCTGTTTGGACTCCGTTTGATATTCCTTTTCTTTGAAACCCTAAAATAGGCAAAAGAAAAACAACAATTCTGGGTTGGGCCTCCGGTTAGTAGGTTAGTCCCAAAAATAATATAAAAGTGTATAATAAAGCCCAATAATGTCCAAAATAGTAGATAATATAGCATGGAGCAATCAAAAATTATAGATACGTTGGAGAGGTATCAAAGATTGTCGTGATGCAGTCTATCCACCTTCGACCACGATGTTGGCACGTGTGTGCTTGCCGCACTGAGACACATCCATCCATCCCTTCGCCGGCGGTAGTTGTGGCCTCCTCGCTGGAGAACCACCAGCGACAGAGCCGCCGTCCCCTGCTTCTCCCTCTCTTTGTAACCCTGACAGAGGGGCCCACCTGTCAGCCTCTTTGTTCCTCCACCGAAGCGGCATAAGTGGAGGCATAATCCAAAAATACGCCTTCGATGTCACCCCTCTCAGTTTATTCAAAAATCCATTTTAATTCAGAAATTTGACCCAACTTTGACCAGCTATAACTTTTATTCTATAAGTCCAAATCAGTTGATACTTCTTGCATTGGTTTTGTCTTGATCTCCTTTGTCAGCATGCAAAAGTTAGGATATTTGCTTGTTGTAGATATTTTCTGGTGCATTTAAATGTGTTATCTGACATTTTCTTTTTGCTATTTTAATTGTTTTCATAAGGAACTTGCTGCCTTTAGGAGAACCAGGAGGATTGTGACCCTCCTCTGAACTAAGGCAAGCCATCACAAATATTTGCAAGAGTGAGATTTCAATGACTATGATTTTTACTTGAATATGATCTCATATAATGCATATAGTTACTAAAATAATCTCACATGTGTTAGTTTCATATCCATGCTATGCTTGCTATGTTTTGAGTGGTATTTGAGTTGTTTAGTTAATATGATGCAGTAGGGTAGTATGATCATCAGAATGTGTAGGTTAATACCGGCATTATGTTGAAATTGTGCATATGGATATCGTTGCATTTTCATGGCATACTATGACTCAGATATATTTCATTTCAAGTTTAAACATGATGATAACTCAACTTAAACGTGCTGTTGGTCAAGTCATGGTGCCACCGAATCGAGCTTCCTAGTGCAACCACATTTGCTGTTATGGGGAGGCCCTTCCTCGCTCTATTGTTATGCTTCACGTCGGTGCCTCCAACTAGGGAAGGTTATGTGCTTGTGCTACCCTAGCCCGGTAGGCAGGCATAGCCTTGTGTGCCCGTAGTTGATTTGGTTCCATTATCCCCGTTTGGGACCGTCTTGTTTTGGCACGACGGTGGCCGTTTGATGTCTGGAGTGGCATCGGGGCCACCCATGACTTAGCCCAAAGGGGAGTTGGTTGGAGTGGCCAGGAGAGTGTCATGGCAATACACGGGTTCTGTCGGAACGCCGTTGGTCCACCCAAATGGGAGTTTGAGGCCATGGGTTCTGTCATGTGGGTACAGTGTACTAACCTCTGCAGAGTGTGTTTAATCTATCGATATCCGTGTCCTCGGTCATGGACACAGTTCGTAGTAGGTCACACTGTGGATCAATAGAAATATTGAACCTACACACTAAAGTTATACTTGTGGCACTTGCTATGATGGTGAAGTTGTTGGAACCGTCGAGATAGTTTCTTTTGTGATCCGGAGGTGATCACCGTGGTAAGATGATGTTCGTGGTTACGAGGTAACCAAGATGGTAAGCGGGTCCGAGAGACCCTGTTGTGAGCACTATCACTTCATGAGTAGCATGTTAAGTTCTTGCATATAACCTGCTTAAATATCAAGTTATTGTTTACCATTGTTGCTTTATTTGTGTGAGCTTGCGAGTACATTCAAAGTACTCACTCGGCATGTCATGCCAGTTTTAGGAGAAGCCGTACAGGAGTTGGAGTTGCATCATCGCATCACAGTCTAGGCCGTGTCCACATCAGTGTCCCTGTGAGATGGAGTCCTACTATGTCGTCTTTCCGCTACCACGTAGCTGTATCGTTATGTTTGAGGCCCCCTTTTCTGTTCACTACATAAAGTACATATGTGCACCAGCACCGGGCTTAGCCTCGCTACTTGATGTACTATCGAACCTATGTCTCAATAAAGCGGCATCTTTCTGTACCAAGTTGTTGTTTGTTGCCAGAAGACTTGATCTCTAGGCTGGCAATGCAAGGTAAACCGGTTGCTCTGAGCCGGGGTGCGACAACGCTTGGTATCAGAGCCGCACTGACTATAGGATGCCCTAGGAAGCTAACGCGCTAGTTAAACAATAATTAGTAGTCCTGAGTGCCGGTAGTGTGTGTTTGCATATGGTTGTTGCATTGCATGGATATGGTTTATTTTTATTACTAACCGACTAATGATTGTGAGTGTAGATGGCCCTGGTGTCGTACCCGTACTAGTCTGAGCCAGCACCATACAGTTCCCTGCATCTTCTTCACAACGTGTGGCGTCGACTCTACCCTAATGGCGATGACCCGGTGTACCAGGTGTACCAGGAGCGACTGGCAGACTCAGTGTACAAGGACCACGCAGAGGTCACATGCACCACAACTCAGTAACCGACACCTACACTCGTTCTTCTAGGAGTGGTTTCGCTTCTACCCTCGATCAGGTTGTTTAGTTCACTGCGTTCGAGGCTCTCGTTGACCCACGATACAACAAGGTCCGGATGCAGACTCATCCAGGTTTCTACTACTACCCGTCCATGTTCGATAATGGATGTATTCGTTTCCCATCCATTAATCCGGCGTGCAGCCGTTCATCCAGCCACCTCTCTCGCTACATCACTGCTAGTTATCTTCTGCTTTTTGAGTTTACCTGAGAGTTGACTCGTACTCATGCAGCTCTAGTTGCCGCTAGAGCTGCTTTCGTTACACCCTCCATCGGGTTTACCCCGCCTATTCCTCCAACTACTATTCCACCAGCTACCCGGTTACCCCTCAGAGTAACCCGCACACCTCGACAGTGACTCCCCACGAGTCTCCTGCCAATTGGGCTTTACTTCTCGCTACTCCCACTGCTCCTATGCTTCAGTCTCACCCAGCACCTGCCCCTGAGGGAGAGCCCTCGAGGTAGCATCATCGTGTTTCCTTTTAACCCAGAGGTTTCCATTAACGTCGTCAGTTCAGGATCCGAGACCGAGTCAGGGGAGATCCCAGCAGGATCAGCGGAGCACTAGTTCTTCAGGAGTAGCCGAGGTTGTCATGATGATGGGTTGTATGAGTGTAGTCGTACTTGTCATGCTATTTGCTTTCATGTATGGGTCTATGTATAATTATGTTGGAACTCTTTTTATTATTTGCCTTGGTTTCTTGTCACTTTCCTTTCGGACTTTGTCGCTTGCTTTTCTTCACCATTCATTAGTGTTGCTCATCTCGATGCTTAGTATTGGGAAACATAAATAGGATGTCAAGAGGAGGTAGCAGCAGCCATGCAGGTGACGATACTCCCGTTCATCGCTCAGCCAGACAGGCAGGACATTCCTCCGAACCATATCAACCACCACCACCTCCTCTGCCACATCCACCTACCATAGAGCAGATTATGCGAATGTTCACGGAAAGAAGAAACCAAGATTTACTTGAATTACTAAAGAGTGTACAGGCTATGGTGGGTCAGAATGGGAATCAGTATGGTAATCACTCCAAGCTGTCAGATTTTCAGAGAACTAAGCCTCCCAGTTTCAATCAAGTTGTTGACCCTATGGAAGCTGACGATTGGCTGCAGACTATTGAGAAGAAGCTAGAGATTGCTTGCACCGAAGAAATTGACAAGGTTCCGTTTTCTACTCACTATCTTGAAGGAGCCCCTGCAATATGGTGGGATAATACTATAACCATGTGACCTACAGACGAAAAAATCACTTGGGATAAATTCAAGGACAAGTTCCGAAAGTATCACATTCCCGTGGGTATCATGAAGGTAAAGCAGCGTGAGTTTCTCGCTCTCACCCAAGGGAACATGTCAGTAAGTGAATATCTAAACAAGTTCAATCACTTGGCTCGTTATTCCCTTTATGATGTGGCCATCGAAGAAAGTAAGATCGATCGATTCCTTGGAGGACTCAATCAGCACCTCCGATGCACACTCAGCGTGCATGCTCGACTTTCCCGACTTCCAGACTTTAGTGAACAAGGCTCTTATCCCAGAAAGGGAGCACAAGCTCGTCCATGATAACAAGCCAGCTTATGACGACCGCAAACACAAGTTCGAGCCCAAGAAGAACGGACAACCAATTCATAAAGCTCGTACTTGGCAGCAACCTTAGTTTGAGTTCAAGACAACATGGTAGCAGAATACCAACAAGACCGACTACCGAGTCAAGAATATTGTGACCAACCCTGTATGGGAGGACTGTCAGCGTAGCAATGCATGCTTCTCCTGTGGACAGACCGGACACTATGCGAGGCAGTGTCCCAAGAAAGGCAAGCCAAATACACCCCTCAAGCCTCAAGTTAACCACATGGAATCCTTCCCCGCGCCAGAGCTTATCCAAGGCCAAGTGCATCATCTCTCCGCCTAAGAAGCCCAAGAAAACCCCAAAGTGGTCATTGGTATGTTCCCTGTTAATAACATACCTATAGTAATTTTATTTGACTCTGGGGCTTCCCATTCTTTTATTTCGCGGAGTTTTGTTGCCCAAAACTAGTTTTCTTGCTCTCTTCTCGAGAAATGCATGACGGTGCAATCCCCGGGATCCATTCTCAAAACAAATGTGGTATGTCGTGGCTTGGAGATAAATGTCCATGGAATTATTTTCCCTGCCACCCTGGTAGCAATTGAATCCGCAAGGCTGGATGTCATACTGGGAATGGATTGGCTAACAAAGCATCAGGTGTGCATCAGCTGTGCAACAACAGAACATATCTTAATAAACCCGGCAGGACACGTAGTGCAGTTTGTGGCTCGCAGAACCGTGCCTAAGAATGAGATGATTTTCACAGCTATAACCTCGGGCATGGAATTGATCCTAGTGGTCAGTGAGTTTTTCTACCTCTTGAGCACTCCGTTAGTTTTCCCCGAAGAGGAAGGGATGATGCAGCAAAGTAGCATAAGTATTTCCCTCAGTTTTTGAGAACCAAGGTATCAATCCAGTAGGAGGCTATGCGCCAGTCCCTCGTACCTGCACAAAACAAATAAATCCTTGCAACCAACGCGATAAGGGGTTGTCAATCCCTACACGGCCACTTACGAGAGTGAGATCTGATAGATATGATAAGATAATATTTTTGGTATTTTTGTGATAAAGATGCAAAGTAAAGTAAAAGCAAAGGAAATAACTAAGTAGTAGGAGATTAATATGATGAAGATAGACCCGAGGGCCATAGGTTTCACTAGTGGCTTCTCTCGAGAGCATAAGTATTCTATGGTGGGTGTACACATTACTGTTGAGCAATTGAAAGAATTGAGCATAATTATAAGAATATCTAGGCATGATCATGTATATAGGCATCACGTTCGAGACAAGTAGACTGACTCCTGCCTGCATCTACTACTATTACTCCACTCATCGACCGCTATCCAGCATACATCTAGAGTATTAAGTTAATGAAAACAGAGTAACGCCTTAAGCAAGATGACATGATGTAGAGGGATAAACTCATGCAATATGATGAAAACCCTACCTTGTTATACTCGATGGCAACAATAGAATACGTGCCTTGCTGCCCCTACTATCACTGGTAAAGGACACCGCAAGATTGAACCCAAAGCTAAGCACTTCTCCTGTTGCAAGAAAGATCAATCTACTAGGCCAAACCAAACTGATAATTCGAAGAGACTTGCAAAGATAACCAATCATACATAAAAGAATTCAAAGAAGATTCAAATATTGTTCATAGATAGACTTGATCATAAACCCACAATTCATCGGTCTCAACAAACACACCGCAAAAAGAAGATTACATCGAATAGTTCTCCACAAGAGAGGGGGAGAACATTGTATTGAGATCCAAAAAGAGAGAAGAAGCCATCTAGCTACTAACTATGGACCCGTAGGTCCGAGGTGAACTACTCACACTTCATCGGAGGGGCTATGGTGTTGATGTAGAAGCCCTCCGTGATCGGTGCCCCCTCCGGCGGAGCTCCGGAACAGGCCCCAAGATGGGATCTTGTGGATACAGAAAGTTGCGGCGGTGGAATTAGGGTTTTGGCTCCTTATCTGATCGTTTGGGGGTACATAGGTATATATAGGAGGAAGGAGTACGTCGGTGGAGCAACAGGGGGCCCACGAGGGTGGAGGGC